>NC_134485.1:72703391-72740891 GCF_040206685.1 Ascaphus truei | reverse complement strand
CGTCTACAATCTCCTACAGCCAGGTTCACAAATCGCTTGGGCTGCAGGAATTCGCGCAGGGGCGCGCTTGTTTTCACGCGGCCGCGCAGGCGCCATAATCCCAGCCTAAGGCCTTACAGCAGATGGGAAAAGGGGCAGACATGGTGGACCAAACGGTTGTTATCTACCATCAAATTCAATGTTTCTATTACAATGGAAAGTAAGAGGCAAACGGAAATCTGAATGTTTTAAAGTTAGGTTAAAATGTGTGGACTTTTTAAAATCATAAGTAATGTAAATCTTTAAATTACAGTAACATCAATTCACCTTTTAAAATTCACTTTGAGCTTATGTCTAATACAGCCTTTGAAACAAATTGCTCATAGCTACAACACAGTAGGTGGTAGTTGTCAGAGAAACATAATTTTTTTGATCAGAATGCAATAATAGCAGATTGTTATGTTCTTATAGAGACTGAAAGAGGCCTCTTAAGAGAATGTTAAACAGGTTAGAGGTAATTACACCAGTATTACATATGCTAGTGCAAAGAAATCAATGTTCTTTTAGTTCTTAGATGATCTAACGCACCCTGAAGTGGAAAAGTATAATAAGTTAGAACCACAGAGCTGGTTATACTGTATTACAGAAAAGCCTCTATTGCCCTCTGCTGCATTCATCACTAAGATAAGGTAGATTCGAGGTGGGCAAATGAGAGGAAAAACAAATGATGAGGGGTGAAGGCAAATGGGAAAAAGAGAGAAAGTTAACAAATAAGAAGAGATAGAGATGTGCGAAATTGCGGCCAGTGTTTGCAAACCTGGACAAATTTGACCTTTTTTGTTTTGCAAAACGTACATGGATAAATGGCTATGCTTTGCATTACACATAACAGTGAACGTGCCAGGTCACTGCCATTTCTGTTACATTTCGAAAAACTTTTGTTGAAATTCCGGCAGAATTGGGGACATTTTGCTCAGTCTTGAGCAAAAGTCAAACTTTACGAAAATGTTGTGAGATATTTAACAAAGCATTTTCAAGACCATTATCCCTTGCTGCTCACAAGCCATAACTCTTGTACCGTACACTCACTGGGGGTGTCAGGCCTTCCAGGGTTACTGCTTGCGCCTAGCTCGGTCTGCTGTGGAACTCTCAGCTCCGTCAGCTATCCCAGACCCTCGATTTAGGGGTCCAGCCCCAACCGAAATCTCTCTGTTCCTCATGTCTCTGGTCACTTACAGTAGGGGTTTGTGGAACCCAGCTTCTTTTTCCAATCACGTCGGGTCACCAATGAAGAAAGTCGAGTTTGACACAAAGATATTTCTCAAAGTAAATTTTGTTCAATAGCATAGCCCACAATTCGGATAAATAGTGCAGTGTGGCCTCAGTGTGATGAGAGCAAAAACACTGGTCTGGACAAATAATCTTTCTCGAGGCTCCAGTATATATACTTGTGAAAAAACATTATCACGATTTCATTCTCACATCATTCTGCTCATTCATATTTTCCTCACTCTGACTATCTTTATCTTTCCATTGTTCAGTGTTCACAGCTAGTAGTAAATCATGCACAGCATCTAAGAAGGGTCAGTTGCAGGGGCGTAGCTATAGCCTGGGCAAAGCCCGGGGCCCACGCTTTTTGGCTGCCCGCTGTCCCCGCTTGTCGGCAGAAGCAGACAGGAGGAGATGATGGTACGAGGTGGCGAGGAGATGATGGTAGTGGTGGGCTGCCAGCGTTGATTAGAAGAGCAGCCAGGAGAGGAGGTAGGAGTTGTACTGAGGCAAGCAGGATAGCTGGGGAGGAGCGTGCCCCGGCGGTCTGACCCGGAAGTCTTTCTTACTTCCGGTGTCTGCTGCCACAGCACTCTCCTCACCTTGTGCTGCCCTGCTTGCCTCAGTACAACTCCTACCTCCTCTGCTGGCTGCTCTTCTGATCAACGCTGGTGGCCCACCCCCACTCCCATCATCTCCCTGCCGCCGCTACCTACCATCATCTCCTCGCCAAAGATAGGCATGGGAGAGAGAGCGCTGTGGGGGGGAGAGAGCTGATGGGGAGAGAGAGAGTAATCACAAAACAAACAAAGTTTCCCCAATGAATTGCACTCAAATCAAGTGGTGAGAAATGTTGAATTAATTAAAAAATACTCTTTAATCAAAATATAGGTACTAAAATATATTGTACAGAGGGATATGGTGTAAGTGTCCTTGACCATTCCCTAATGTCACACCAATTCTTAATCACAAAATAATGTGTTTTAATCTTAAAAATGCCTTTAAAAGACAGAGATCTAATGTATCTACAAAAGCTACTATAATATCCACTGAGTAGTACAGCTCCAAAGATCTTAGAATTGCTATATTAATAGCAACAATGTTTACTAAAAACTGGAAAGGTTACATAATACCTAATACCAGTACTGATTCACTATTATGTGATAGAGCTGTGTGTAATGTATCTCAATTGTAGCAAGGTAGAAATACTGTTCTGTCTAATGGGCATGTATTCATAGACGTATTTATAACAGAATTAATATCTGTTATAAAATCACTACGCAAACTCAGTAAAGTTCAGTGTGATAGTTTGGGTTGATAACTTATCGATATCTCAAGGGTCCAATTGGTAAAGGGCTAGCACAAAGTGTGCATTGGAGCCCTGAGGCACGATTCAGAGACAGTATCCAGTTATAGCCTCATATCTGTTCTCATGATAACATAATAGAACACCAAGCATACGGGGCATACACAAAGTGTGACTAGTCCCCTGAGGCGCGATTCACAAGACCGCATAATGATAAAGCCTCTTACCTAAATCACAGGATAAACAGTCAGGCTGGTAGTATGGCGCGAAGGAAAATAACCTGCGCACTATCGTTGGTCCAAATACAAACATGTGTTGAATGAGGTCTATTCAACTTAGAATAACTGTTTAGAGGCTGTCTGTTGTTATCTTACACCATATATAGCACACTTGTAAATGTGAACATGTTTAATAACAAAGCTCACTATCCAGTAGCCAAAGAAATGCTGCCGATGCGAATAACTTGAAGGTACCACTAAATAGCCTCAGATGATAATATTTAAAGTCACACATATCAATATAAGACTTATATCTAAAGCACATCTATTACATGTGGTTGCTTAGGCAAACAAATAGAAATAACCCTCTAAAAGCGCTGACCTACAGTGATGCCTAAATGCTAGTGCAATTCAATTAAGTGCAAATTCAATTAATTAAGTGCAAATAAATAGTGATATCAATGTGATGATAAGTGAATAAGCGACTACAGGAACAATAAACTACAGACTATTCCAATTCTGGTAACAAACATATATACATACAAAATAAAGTTCCTAGCGCTAATAAGTCCAAGATACCGTGATCTTAAAGGCAGTCTCTGATCTTTTAGATGGAAGATGGGCTTGGTGAAGATATTTCAGATGGGAAGATGTCTTTTTGGTGTGGATTTTCACAGCATCTGGAATAACAGATAATGGACACACTTGATTGCGTAGCGTGTTTTCACATTCAGTCCCTATCTCTAGCTATGAAGAATCTTACTCACATAATGGACGCCTGCATATTCAGTGGAGAGAATCTGTGCTTGATCCACTTCACATCAGCTCTTCTCACGGACCCCACGTGGGATGATTGGCTGGAGTACACCTCGTTCAGTGGCGGCGTCGGTGGTGGTGACAATGCACCCCCACGAATATGGAATAAGGGGTAGACACAATATAGTGTAATACGAACACACGCTTTAATACAGGTTAAAAACAGTAAAAACCACACTCACATGTTCCATGAGTGTGTAGAGACATACACAATGAGTCCGCAACTTGAAATCTCCTCGTTGCGCGACAGAGAGGATCACTGCACACAGACCCGCTGTCGACTGCGCGTGTGACGTCAGTGATGCAGGGAACTCTCTTCGCGTGTGGAGTACGAGTGCTGGGACGGCTCACAAGGAGCCTAGCCTTGTGAGCCGTCCCAGCACTCGTACTCCACACGCGAAGAGAGTTCCCTGCATCACTGATGTCACACGCGCAGTCGACAGCGGGTCTATGTGCAGTGATCCTCTCTGTCGCGCAACGAGGAGATTTCAAGTTGCGGACGGCATTGTGTATGTCTCTACACACTCATGGAACATGTGAGTGTGGTTTTTACTGTTTTTAACCTGTATTAAAGCGTGTGTTCGTATTACACTATATTGTGTCTACCCCTTATTCCATATTCGTGGGGGTGCATTGTCACCACCACCGACGCCGCCACTGAACGAGGTGTACTCCAGCCAATCATCCCACGTGGGGTCCGTGAGAAGAGCTGATGTGAAGTGGATCAAGCACAGATTCTCTCCACTGAATATGCAGGCGTCCATTATGTGAGTAAGATTCTTCATAGCTAGAGATAGGGACTGAATGTGAAAACACGCTACGCAATCAAGTGTGTCCATTATCTGTTATTCCAGATGCTGTGAAAATCCACACCAAAAAGACATCTTCCCATCTGAAACATCTTCACCAAGCCCATCTTCCATCTAAAAGATCAGAGACTGCCTTTAAGATCACGGTATCTTGGACTTATTAGCACTAGGAACTTTATTTTGTATGTATACATGTGGTTGCTTGTTGTGCACCTCTGAAGAGCCACATAGGATACACTGACATAGACGGTATGTAATTCACACGGTTACACCTATTCATTTTGCACAGATCAATCATGCAGATGATGAAATTATGTGAACTGTTTAGTTGGTGTATATAGTGGCAGTAATGCCATATTAACCCCACGTTTGCCAGAAGACTCCTACAGGGAATGGTGTCTGTATGGTATACTTCAGATGTGCTGCTATGATGCATGCGATCAGCACACTACAGCAAACGTGTTAGTTAGTATACAGTGGTATGCAAAGCGTCTACCTCAATTACCAACATCCATATTCTGGTGACTGAAGATATAATATATCTCCAGTACAGGGGACGCATGTATCATGTATACTCACCTATTTTGCAGAAGGTCTCTCGCCATAAGTAGGGGGGAGAGAGAGCAAAAGAGGAGAGAGAGGGAGAGAGCTGAGGGTGGGGGCGGGAGAGGGAGAGAGCTGAGGGGGGAGAGGGAGAACTGCTGTGGGAGAGAGTGGGTGATGGTCAGGAGGAGGGGAAGAAATGATGAGGGGGAGAGAGAGAGAGCTTGTGATTGTGAGGGGGAGAAATGGGGGGAGAGAGAGCTGGTGATGGTGAAGAGGAGAGGGAGAATTTTTTTTGCCCGGGGGGCCCGCGCATTTATAGCTATGTCACTGGTCAGTTGAGAGATAAGCTTTGATTATCTGTCTTTTCCTTACAGCCTTCTTCACCTTTGCTGTCTGCTATGGTCCAGCATCATATTGAACATTAACCCCTTTTGTGAAGGAATACAACACACCAGTAACACACCAGGTCATACTCTGTCTCTGTCCTGGTTCCACAGTCCAAAAAGGTAGAAGTAAAACAAAACAAGTAGAGATAAAAATCATGGAGGGAATTTAAAAAAGGTCTTTAAAGGAGCGTTTACCACCAACAATGGCCCCTTTCCTGTGTTGTGGGTGAAATCTCCTTTCGTCCACTTTAGTGATGACCTGGTGTCATTTGTACTGCCCTTGGGATGAATAGTTATTTTGAAAGCTCCTTGTATTGTCCCCCAATATATATTTGTATATAGTTATCCTATTCCCTCTTAAACGCCTCTTTTCTAATGTAAACAAATCTAAATAAGCTACTCATAAGTCAATTTTCCCATCCCCTGTATTAATTTGGTGGTTGTTTCTACACGTTTTTCTAATTCCATTATGTCTTTCTTTTTTTCTGGAGTGGTGTCAGAAACTGTACTCCATATTCAAGGTGTGGTCTTCCGAATGCTTTATACAGTGTTATACTCATGGTTACTTCCGTTCTATCCATGCCCCGTTTAATGCAATATAAGATCTTATTTGCCTTTACATTAATCATTAATGGCAATTAAAATGTGGAATTCATTACCCATGGAGACTGTGATGGAAGACATTAAATATCTTCAAAAAAAGTTGGACATATTTTTAGAAAGTACATGATACAGCATTGGATGCTGTTTCACTGGGTTTTATTTGTTTGCCTTTCTCTGGATCAAAATACTGAAAATACAAATATTAGATAAGTATCCGTTGTATATATTTAGCACTAGCTGGTATACCCAGCGTTGCCCGGGCGTGGAAGGGCAGGGGGTATGTAGTGGAAGGGCGGGGGGGGGGCTTGGAAGGGCGGGGGGGGCGTGGAAGGGCGGAGGGGGGGAGGGGCGTAGAAGGGCGGGGAGGGCAAAGGGCAGGGGGGCAAAGGGCAGGGAGGGGCAGGGGGCAAAGGGCAGGGAGGGGCGGGGGGGGCAAAGGGCAGGGAGGGGCTGGGGGGGCAAAGGGCGGGGGGGCAAAGGGCAGGGAGGGGTGGGGGGGGGGCAAAGGGCAGGGAGGGGTGGGGGGGGACAAAGGGCAGGGAGGGGAGGGGCGGGGGGGGCAAAGGGCAGGGAGGGGCGGGTGGGGGGGGCAAAGGGCAGTGAGAGGCGGTGGGGGGGGGCAAAGGGCAGGGAGGGGCAGGTGGGGGGGCAAAGGGCAGGGGGAGGGAGGGCAGGGGGCAAAGGGCAGGGGGAGGGCAGGGGAGGGAGGGCAGGGGGAGGGAGGGCAGGGGGCAAAGGGCAGGGGGAGGGAGGGCAGGGGGCAAAGGGCAGAGGGAGGGAGGGCAGGGGGCAAAGGTCAGGGGGGGGAGGGAGGGCAGGGGGCAAAGGGCAGGGGGAGGGAGGGCAGGGAGCAAAGAGCAGGGGGAGGGAGGGCAAGGGCAGGGGGAGGGAGGGCAGGGGGAGGGAGGGCAGGGGGCAAAGGGCAGGGGGAGGGAGGGCAGGCCCCAAAGGTCAGGGGGAGGGAGGGCAGGGGGCAAAGGGCAGGGAGGGAGGGCAGGGGGCAAAGGGCAGTGGGAGGGAGGGCAGGGGGAGGGAGGGCAGGGGGCAAAGGCAGGGGGAGGGAGGGCAGGGGGCAAGGGCAGAGGGAGGGAGGGCAGGGGGCAGGGGCATGGGGGGCAGGGGGCAAAAGGCATTGGGAGGGAGGGCAGGGGGCAAAGGGCATTGGGAGGGAGGGCAGGGGGCAAAGGGCATTGGGAGGGAGGGCAGGGGGCAAAGGGCAGGGGGAGGTAGGGCAGGGGGAGGGAGGGCAGGGGGGGCAAAGGGCAGGGGGAGGGAGGGCAGGGGGGGGGCAAAGGGCAGGGGGGCAGGGGGGTAGGGGGGCAGGGAGGGTAGGGGGGGGCAAAGGGCAGGGTGAGTCAGGGATGCGTTAAATAACCCATTCCCCTGCGTGTACTCACCTTGCACACGGCCGCGTTCCTCTTCCTCTGGGTCCCGGCCGCCCTCCTCCTCCACCTCGGGCTCCTCCGCGGCGAGGCTGAGACACTCCGGTGAGGAGGTGCTGCGCCTCTCGCGGGGAGAGGCGGAGACAGCCGGAGGAGCGCCCGCGGGGACGGGTAGCGGCCTGTGTGAGGGGAGATCCGTGTGCTCTGTGTGTGGGGGGGGGAGGGGGTGAGGGAGAGCGCCGGGTGAGGGGAGAGCCGCGTGCTCTGTGTGTGTGTGGGGGGAGGGGGTGAGGGAGAGCGCCGGGTGAGGGAGTGGCCTATGGGTGGTGAGAGCCGTGGGGAGGTGAAAGTCCCCCGCTGTGTCCCAGGCGCTCGCTCCGCTCCCCCGCTGACTGTAGCGGCGCCGGGGGGAGGGTGAGGGGGGGAGGAAAAAGCGCGGGAAACCGGGAGACCCGGGGAGAGGAGGAGGTGCGCGGGGTCACGATGAGCGCTGTGTGTGTGTGTGTTTTGGCCCATCACTCCGCCTCAGGCCAATGAGAGGTGTGCAGGGGCGGGCGGCCCAAGGGACCAATGAGATTGCCGCTAGGGACACAGGCCATGCAGACAAACATACAGTGCTTTCACAAATATATAGTAGATAAGTTGAACTTGATCGACATATGTCTTCTTTCAACCTCCTCTACTAGGTAACTATGTAATTACAATAAAATACACAAGTGCTAGCCATTTAATCCATTGATTGTCTGTGTGGCTACCTACTGTACAGTATGCCCTCTATGGGGGACAGATACCCATATTGGCTATCAATGGACACCCTATAGTAAATAAAAGTACTACTTACCCCTGCTAGGATGTAGGCGGTCCTTCACCTCTTCATCATCCTCAGCGGCATCAACATCCAATAAGGACTGATGCCCAACCCATTAAAATGCCATCTAATGGACAGTAACCCCCTTTTGCCCATTCAAAGGCAAATAAAAATACATTTAATTCATTGATTGTCATTGTGGTTACCTATGTCCTCAAGGGGGCACAGATACCCATATTGGCAGTCAATGGACAGCCTATAATAAATAAATATGTTACTTACCCTTGCCGGAATCAAGGCTCATCCTCCACTGTGGCACCAATCACCTCAACTGGACCTGATGCAATGCATTCTCAACTAGACCCCAAGCAATGCATCCTCAACTTGACCTGAAGCAAGTGTGAGGGGGTAACCCCTTCATTACCTTAGCATTTAGCCACTATGGTAATGAAGGGGGTTCGTAATGTACCATTACTTGCCAATGTGGCAATCTAGGCCCCCCTTGAGAGCGCCGAGATATTAATGGGTTTATGGTTTAACATTTACATTTCCGCTCTGGGGGTCCCCTACTTCCAGAGATACAGGCCTCTGGCTGCCCCAGCTTCCCTCGGCCCACCACAGACTCCATTAGTGAACCACTACCAGAAAGGTTTCCTTAGGAAAGACAGCTTCTTATGGGTTTCCTGAATTAGGGCAGACTGATTTTCTGTATATGCTCACAAACATATCCTACTGATAGTGTGAGAGTTGGCCTTGTGATAAACCTTCTGACTGGAGGTTCGAACAATCCCTCCCCCTGTTGGGAAGTCTGTAGGACTTTTTACAAGTGATAACTATCCTGTTGGATGACCCAAATTAGACCCAGACTGCCCAATCAACTTTCCTCTCCCTGAGGCAAGGCAAGTGTACAGAGGCAGATTATGCTGCTGAATTTACAAAGTGGATGTCTAATACTGATGGTGTGGATAGGAGTGCATTGATTCAACATGCAGTGTAATATGTATTAGGTTGTGGTATATACATATAATTGTTATTTGTACACGTAGAGAGGAGGCTTTGCTTATCCTGTTCCAACTAGAGATCTCAAGCTTACTTTTTGTATCTGAGTACAATCCCTATCTAGGGATATCTAGCACCCGAATGGTTAATTTGAACCCATTCAAGCAGGTACTATATACCCACCTCTCTAGTGGTCTACCTACAAACAGAATGAAATAGTAACCATCATATGGGACTGTTCATACTGTTACTTTGGGATTATCCTTTGTTCCCTGCTGAGGTTATTTCACCATCCATTTTTTAATTGGTTTTATTACTGCGAGTTTGCGCCGTTGTTTATGGTTCAATAGAATTTTATTATTTTTGACGTATCTAGGTTTTTAATGGTAACTGTCCTCCCACAGTGTTGGGAGCGGTTACCTTATGTACCTCAATAAGCCAATTAGACATTGTATCGGGGAGTATTTAACCCCCTCTACTTCAGCAGCCTTGGAGTGCAATTAATAGGGATCTTTTGGGAGATTCTGTGATCTCCTGGTTTGTGTTTCTGTATTAATACCATTCCTATGTACCGGCTGTGTTCTGATTAACTATTCAATATATTACTAAGATTTGGTGAGCGGACAACCACAAGTTACGTTATATATATATATAAATGTAATTGCACACTTTTGGTCAGCGGTGGTGTCATAAGTGAGTTAAAATGCACATACAGTATACTATGTGTACATAGTATACTGTATGTGCATTTTAACTCACTTATGACACCACCGCTGACCAAAAGTGTGCAATTACATCTAATTGTAATGACCCTTCCTAATTGAAGATGTTAAAACAATGGGATGACATTTTGGGTGGGTGCCAAGAACACAAATTAACACATGAAAGCCTTTGTTGATCAATAGAAAGCTACAATAAAACACATGAAAGCCTTGGTAAATGAAAGCAGTAAATAGAAAATACCATAAATACAAGTTTAGTCTTGTTGGTCAATAAAAGGAGTGGTTAATCTGTATTGAGTGGTCAGTCTGTTTACAGGGTACGACATGTAAGGCTACGGCCCCAGTCCTCACTGCTGCACTGGCGGCACGTGCACAGACTACAGCCGCGATTGGCAGTCTGTAGGGGAGCGATGGGATGCGTGGGGGGCGGGGCCATGACGAGGGGAGGCAGCCATGGTGGGGCATATCTGCCCTTCCATTGGCTGCCCGCCAAGCACGTGACCGTATCGCGGCACGGGAAAACAAAATTCTTGTCTTCGCTGCCATCTTATGCGTCACAGCGCTTTGCGCGCCCACACACACACGGCTACTGGGGCCTGCCCCATAGAGGGCTGTGATGTGGTGTGTGGCGCGCACACCTCCGCTTGCGCCACAGCGGCCACTGGGGACCTGGCCTAATGTTGATCAGTGACTTGGACAGAGAGTGAACATGTAGCAGTTTCCATCCTGATTGTATCTCTGTGCTTGATGTACAGAAATAAAGGTCTACAATGCTGAAAATCTACTTTGGTCATTTATCGCCAAGCCTTTATTATACAGCATTGGACAATATCTACTATACCCCTAGTGGATTAGTGAATGAGTCGGCTTTCAAGGAAGCAACTTATTAATACGTATTAATAAGCAAATATGCATCTCCGACAGATGGGACTGAACCAGCTTAGTGATTCCATTTCCTGAAAGGCCTCAGTGAGGGTATTAAGGATGAGTTGGCCAGAGTGTATCTGCCAATGGAGCTGGGTCCATTTATAAAGCTCTGCATAAAAGTAGATCTATAACTACAGGAGTGACGTCGTGAACGATTGAACACTTTGAATAGAGCTAGCCCGTCTATGATCCAAGGCAATCTTACAATGACATCTTCCTCAGAAACTGAGCAGATGCAGATTGGAGTAGGTCAACACCCTCTCAGCAAGAAGAAAGGAGCTGACCAGCATTCTGTCAATCTGTGATTATATAAGGCTTCATAAAAACAATCGTTGGGCAAAAAAAAAATTTGTATCATGTGATATGTCACATTAGTTAAAAAGGATGTGACATCCTTTAAACTAATGTAACATATCACATGGTACAGGAACCAATGGAATTGTCTTCAATCCCATTGGATGTAATACCATGTGATATGAGGCATGTGGTTTTAAGGATGTGACGTATCTCCCTAGGAGATGATGTCACATCCTTAAGAAAAAAAAGAGGGGGGCACATGATACAGCATTCAATCGGATTGGAGCTGTACCATATGATCCTAAAATGTGACGTCACAGGCCCTGTATAAGGGTTGTTCTGTCTCATTTTAGCACAAGCAGGCGACGGGACAACATCCGTTGTGGATTTAACAAGGGGATTTGGATTGAAAGAAAGAAGAAAGAAGATGAAAGAAAAGAAGAAAATAATGACAGATGAAGATAGAACAAGGTGAAAGAAGATCAAAAAAAGAAGAATTGTTTACCTGATGCAGATCTTCAAGGATGATGGAGTTGGATTGCGGGTGATGACGTCGCTAGTCGAGAGCTTGCAGATACGCCGGGATTCGGAGGATGAAGGCGTCTAAAGGTAAGATAAATATTTAATGTATGTAATTGTCTTTTTTCAGGTTTTTTTTAATTGTATGTATCTCTTTTTATGTTTTTGCTTGCCATTGACTGATAATGTATTAATCTGTACCCCTTGTACAGATCAATACAGTGACAGCCAATGCATTTTTTTGGCAAATGCTTGTTTTCAATTGATTGTTATTTTTTCTATTTCTGTTTATTGTTTGGATTAAATTGTTTGGAATTTGAATGGCTGGTTTTAAGTACATTTTAGGATTGGTTAGTGTTTTAAATTAATTATTTGTTTGGTTTGCTAGTGGTTTTATTTATTTAATTGATTTGTTGGCTAGTGTTTTATTTCATGAATTGGTTGGATAAGTGTTTATTTAATTTAATTCTTATGTTTTGGAGTAACATAATTTTTATTCTTTTGCTGTTTTGGTGATAGATCATTTTTATTCATGTGTACTATTAGGCTTTTTAATTCTTTTATTGTTGGGGTCTTTAGGTGCTTGTGTATTTATTTAATCCAACCCCATTTATTCTTGTGTATTTTTGGTCTTAATGATTTTTATTAAATTGACCATTTAGTGCTATAGTGGCTTATCATGCCCATATCATATAGGTATGATGAACCACAGTGCCAATACATTTTAATTCATTTATTTATTTATAAAATATTTTACCAGGAAGTAATACATTGAGAGTTACCTCTCGTTTTCAAATATGTCCTGGGCATAGAGTTAAGACAAATAGTACATGGTTACAAATACAGTTACATAAGTGAACAGAGTATACATTATATATAAGACATTGCATGCACAGTTAAAGGAAATATATATTATAGGCGTATGTAACAGTTATAGACCAGATTAAAATGTGAGACAGCCTTAGTTTTGAAAGAACTGGTGGTGGATGTGAGCGTCTCCGGTAGACTGTTCCAGTTTTGGGGTGCACGGTAAGAGAAGGAGGAGCGGCCGGATAGGCCTAAACACCCACCACGGGCCAAATACTACCTTCATCTACCCCCGCTACCCACAATAAACATGGCACTGGTAGTTAACCCCTTCATTGCCTTAGCAGTCAGCCGCTAAGGTAATTAAGTTGCCTGAAATTGCATTTTTATTGCATGGGATTCATGTCAGAGGTCTTCGGTGCTGATATCCATGGGAATCAGCTCCAGAGACTCCCGTGATCAATCCAATGCAGGAAAAAAGCATTTTTATTTCTAAGTCCTGTCTCGCCGCCTTCTCACAGGTTCTCCCCAGCTTCACGCCAACTTTTCCTGGCATGAGGCTTTTGGGAGAAACTCGCCAGTCTAGAGCCGCAATTAGCCTCAATAAACTAATCGAGGCTACTAGAATTGCACGAGTTTCAGAATTTGCCGAAAAGTGGCTTATCGCCACTCACCTGGCGATGTGTTTTGGTCGGCTGAAAAAATTGACGATTCATGCCTTTATCAAGTTTGCTCGAACCAAAGGTCTGTCAAGTCATCTTAAGTAATACCCCTACGTAGTGGAGGCTATCGATAGAACTCTACTTTCGCCAGTCCCAGTTACCAGAGGGACTGTACCACTAATGGTGTCAACAATTCAGGGCAATAAAGAGACCGTAACTTTTGACCTCATCTGTACACTGCATTTTCAAGACATACATGGCTGGCGTTTTACAACCCGCAAATCGTTTACCCTACCAGACATGTCAACCCTGTCACCATTCTGTTCACAGTTCTTCCTTCCCAAAAGACCTGCTGCTAACCAACAATGCACTGAATTCACATAGGCCGTGAATACCAAGGTAAGGGATAGAATAGGTGTGATCACAGCTATGACCTCTATCCCACAAGTCTATCAGGATTACTGCATCATGTTTGCTAAGAAAAAGGCAGAAGACTTACCCCCTCATAGATCATATGATTGCCCTGTCAAACTTTTGCCAGGAGATGAAATTCCATTTGGATGCATTTATTCGCTGTGTGAAACAGAAATAAAGGTATAGCAGGAATACATTAGAGAAAATCTTGAGAAAAGATTAACAAAAGCAAACAAGGAGATCACAAGGTCTCCCAAAGATCCCTATTCAGTTGCACTACAGGGCTGCTGTGGTATATAGGGGTATAATACTCCCTGACACAATGTCTAATGGGCTATATGGGGTACACAAAGTAACCGCTCCCAACACTGTAGGAGGACAGTTGCCACTAAAAGCCTTAAACAGGCCAAAATAATGACGTACGTTTCGCGCTCGGGGCTGGCGCTTTCTCAAGGTGGGAGGTGACATGCAGAGTAGCACTGTGATCCTTTATACCCACACGTCGGGCGGTGTCTAAGAATACCCCCAATCACCATATCAAGGTGAATATCAGCCAATAGCGTGCTTCACGCATTAAAGTGATACATATAGTCCAATCACAGGGGGAAGGAGGGAAATTAGGTGGTCAACCCCACAACACCCGGTATTTCACTGAACCAAACCCCCAGCTTATGCATAAGATTCCTTACTCTAAATAGTAATCACCATGTAAGGTATAGGTCACAGAAAATAGGAATTACAAGTTTCATGTGTTTGAATGAGGACCATTTACACTCTAACCTCTGCCCATTGCATATGGGGTACAGAACTGAATGGTGAATATCACATGATCAGGTGTAGTGAGTGTAGGAATGAACTAACCTAGATTGTCCGCCCCTTAGGTCAAAACAGACATCTAAGTTAACACTGTATACGTGGGTCCCCCTAAAGATAAACTCATGGAAAACCATCGATGCAACAGGTATATTACATCCATTCATAGAAATGAAGTGTAAATGTAGCCCTCATTCAAACCTATGGGACTGAGAGTTTTTAGTGTGTAAAGCCATTTACACTCAGTCTGTAGAAGTTTTCTATCCCAATCACCCTTTCTCTGGCCCCAAGGTATGTGCTCAATACCAATAAAAATCAATTGGTCACTGTCTCCATGGTGTTCATTAATCACATGTTGCCACCGGTGTATCTGTGGCATTTCGTATTGACCCCAGATGTTCGAGGATCCTCTTTTTAAATTGTCTTAAAGTTTTCCCGACATATAGTTTCCCACAGGAGCAGACAATCAGATAGATGACACCTTCAGTGACACAATTTATGAAATCTTTGATCTTAAATGTCTGCTGTTGTGTAGAATCCATAAATTCTGTCTTTTTTGGCACATATCTGCATGCCCTACAGCAACCACATGCATAGGAGCCCCTAGGTTTTTGGTCAAGCCATGTTCTTTGTGATTTTGTTTTTCAATTCTTCAACAGTGTTGCACTATATCTTTCTGGTTTCTTTTTTATATATTAATACCTGTGAAAATTTGCGCTCCGTTATCGTTTTTTTCTTAAGTCTATAGTAACTAGCAGATAGGCAGAAGAGTTGTCCCGGTGGCTGAGCGGGGGAACGGCAGGCTGAGAGTGATACCAACCAGACCCTGTCAGGGATGTCCTTGAAAACCATTTTGTGGACTTATTGACCCATACCTGCTAAGAGACTGCTAATCTCTTCCGGGAGGGAGTTTTTAGGTTGCATGGGCTCCCTGAGGAGTTGATCTCCAATCGAAGAGCCCAGTTCACGTCCCATTTCTGGCAAGCTTTCTGAACCCTGTTGATAATTAAGATTTAGCTGTCATCTGTATCATCCCCAGTCCAATGGACAAACAGAGCGCATCAATCAGACCTTGGAACAATATCTCCACAAATTATGGGTTAACAGCAAGACGACTGGATATCTCTGCTTCCAATAGCAAAATTTGCTTACATCAATGCCGTACATACGTACGTACATATCCAAAATAACCTGTTTTTTGCAAGCTATGGTGTAAGGTATCCACTCCTCAGTTTACTGTTTACCTTGCCTTACAGACTTGTGCAGTCCTGGAACACTTCCCCTGATATTTACTGCAGCCTGGATTCACTCATTAAAGCAATACTGTCACACGCCACTTCTGCTATTGGTTCACTGACCTTTATGTACTGCCTTCCCACAATGCTCCCTGCCGAGCATAGTCCTTTCTGGATGTCACAAGTGTTCTGCCACAAGCCCGAAGGCTTGGCTCTGTTGTGTACCATCTCTCTAGTTCTATGCATTAGTTCACGCAGAGTTCTGTTCCTGTCTCCTGTGCTGAAGCGGAGTACTCTCCTTGTTTACTTCAGCTCCTTGTTTCCTGAGACCGGCTGCTAGTGTCACGCAGCGGTCTGTTCCTGTCTCCTGTGCTGAAGTGGAGGTTTCCCCAGTGTTGTCTTCAGCTCCCTGGTTCCTGGGGCCTGCTGCTCATTCTCTATTGCAGAGGCCGTGTCCTGGTTCCTGCACTGAAGCGGAGGATTCTTCAGCCACGCGGTCCGACCCAGGTTTGTGGCGAGCACAACCCTGACAGTATGCTCGGCCCCACAAACTCGGACCGCTCTGTGGTGAGGGTTGGTATGTTTCTTTCTGAAATCCTGTCCCGGCCTGTAGACCAGTCCCAGTTTGAAAACGAATATCTGTGCGATATACTACCCCTGATCCGTTTATGTTTGAAGGTTTAACCCCTTTGCAAAAAAAATGCCGTAATGATCTCATTATGAAGGCTTACTGCCTCAAGGACTTAAAACAGTCTCTGGTTGCTTGTGTTCGCTCCCCTGATTCCCCTTTAACCTGGGATAATGTGAATCCTGTGAAACTGGCCAACGCCCGAAAAGCACTCTATGCCCTAGCCTTATCATTGGACATTCACGTAGTACAACAGGACCCTCTCTTCATGTTGGCTCACGCTCAAGACACGCTGCGTGTACTTTCCATGATATTGGACATTTGCATAATAAAACAGGATCCCCTCCTCGCCGCCTACGCTGCCGCTTGGCAGTCCCCCTCTGCTGCTAGTCCTGTCGCTAAACCTGGGGACGTATCTCCCTCTCCAGGAAATGACAACACTGTCCCACTATCACTGCCCCCTAACGTAGAAGCTGCCACGGTCCCTAGCCCTGATTGTACCCCCGGTTACTCTGACCCCAATGATATGTCTATGGTAACCCTTGCTGATCAGCCCTGTGAGGTTCCCCTGGAGACTACATATATGTCTCTAGCCCACACTAAGGTCCTAGTATCCGAGAACGAATCCCTTTTTTCCTCTATTTCTAACTCAGAATCTCCCTTTTCAGCCCTTGAAGTTTCTCCTGCTTTAACCCCTGCTAGGCAGTTCTGCGTGCCTTCCCTGTCAGAGAACGAATCCCTCCTACCTCCACGTACTAAGTTTGAATTTCTAAGTTCTGTTCCCAGGGTCATTCCTGTATTAACCCCAGTGGGACAGCTCTCTGAGTCCCCTTTGGTAACTCCCTGTTCTCCACCAGCCATGGTCACGTCCCTAGCTCCAGAGGAGAAATCCATTGTCTCACCTATTACAGAGGAAAAACTCTCTATGTTCTACTCTCAGGTACTATCTGCATTAACTCCTGTAAATTCTTGCTGCCCCCAAGCTAATGCCTTCGTTCTAGCCTCAGAGAATGTGTCCCCAAGTCCGACAGCAGAGGTTGCATTAAATGACTTCCCCAACGTTGCTGAGTCCTTAGTTAGTTTTTGCTATAAAACCTCTGCTTCAGCTCAAGTTTCAGCTGCCGTGCCCCCTGAAACTTCGGCTAAAGTTCTGATTCCAGTTAAATGTATTCAGTTACCAAGTTTTTCCCTAAGCTTGGTCGCAGAGTTCCCATTCCCGGGTACTTCGCTGAACCAGTCAGTCACCCAGAGAGCGATGATCCCCACTTCAGCGCATAGTCCCCACGTCGTGGAATCTGCAGTCATTTCTGGTTTCCCAGACACTCCTTACCAAATACCCACTTCAGAGACCAGTACAGTTATGATTACTCCCCGTGTACTGTATGTGTTCTCCCCTTCTCAAAACTTAGGGTTAAAAGCGTACAGTGGTCAGTATGCCCCTCCTGGGGTTCATGTTGCGTTCCCAGGAATGTTTGCGGACACACTGTTTTCACTCAAAAGTGACGCTTTTTCATATGTGCTAGCTAGAAACCTGCACACAGTTTCCCTTCTCTCTGAAATTTGCCTTGCCGGTCCTGATACTCGGAGAGGTAAAAACCTCCCTTCAGATTCTGAATCTCTTTCTATAGTGGCCATCCTTGCTGTTAGTTCCCCTGATTTCTCTGGCCATGCAAACCCTCCAGGGATCAGCATATCTGTTACTCCCTTAGTACAGTCTGAGACCACCCTGCTATATTACTAGTCCTGGTGTTTAAATCTGAGCTATTTAGTTTTCCTGCCCTTGCTAAAACGCAGTCCCTCAGCACTGCGTCTAAATATGCCCCAGCAACCGTTGGGTTACTCGGGGAAAAAATTAAAGCTCCTGTCTTAAAGAGTATTTTTTCACACATGTCCAGCAAACCTAGAACCTCAGTGATTGATTCTAAGTCACTTATCAATACATCTGATTTTCTCACTAGTCAAACCCAGACACCCTCACTACTGGCTAGGAGTCCTGTTATCAGAATTTTTGCACTAGTAAACACGCCTATTCATGTTTTTGTCAGGTCAAGTACCCCTGTTGTTAGGGCCCTTGCAGTTTCGGATAAGACTCCTTGTGCTCCTAAGGTGTCTGCCATTAAGAGTTTCCATAGTTCCTACTTGCTGCTTGTTGTCTCTCAGGTCCCTGTCACTGTAGTACAGACTTCAGCTTCTGATGTTAGCTTCCCCCCCACCGCTACCCTTGCTCTGCCTTTTTCTCATGCTCCTGATATTAATGCACCAAAGCCTATTCCAAATCCCCAGACAATACTATCTCCCACTGAGGGTTCCCCAGTATTTGAGTGCTTCTCTGCCTCTGTGAAACCATGGTTTTCCCCCTCGGAACCTTCTGTTGCCCCTGTTATTTCCTCTGAGTTGAAAATACTCTGTACGTATCCCAAGATTTCGGTCTCTATGTCTGGTTTACTGCTTGCCTTGTCACCTTCCATACCAATACCGGGAAATGCTCCCACCCACCCTATACCCTCGCTGACCACTACCTGGGAGACCTCTGGAGGAGAGGTTCCTCTCAAATTCCTACATGCAGAGGTCAGCCAAGACTTTGTCTGTCCCGAAGGTCACCCTGGTATATTCGATCAACTATCAAGGCCACTTATCCTTAATTCTGGTTCCATTAATAAAGACTGGGCTCCCAGTGGGGGTTCTTCTTCCGTTTCTGCTCCGGAACCCTCTGGTTCTTCACAGCCTTGGATTCCCAAGCCATTTCGCGGGGCGAGCCACGTACCAATGATGTCTCGACCACCACTCTCATATACTAGAACAGTACTCACCAAGGAACTGCTCGTTTACGGATCCCCTTTCCGCCTAAAAAACTTTAGGAACAACTCAGTGTCCCTGAGACCCATGGATGGGCCTGTCTGGCCACAGTTCTCACTGGGGGGTGGGGGTACACAAAGGAGTGACCACGAGTCTCTGGACCACGACTCTACCCCCAATCCTAGACAGTTCAGGAACAATTCCAGGTCCCCCAACTCTATGAGTGGTCTTGTTCGCCCGGAGGTCTTGCGTGAAGGGGGGCGGGGGGGTACTGTAAGGTGTCCACTCCTCAGTTTACTGTTTACCTTGCCTTACAGACACGTGCAGTCCTGGAACACTTCCCCTGATATTTACTGCAGCCTGGATTCACTCATTAAAGCAATACTGTCACACGCCTCTTCTGCTATTGGTTCACTGACCTTTAAGTACTGCCTTCCCACAATGCTCCCTGCCGAGCATAGTCCTTTCTGGATGTCACAAGTGTTCTGCCACAAGCCTGAAGGCTTGTCTCTGTTGTGTACCATCTCTCTAGTTCTATGCACTAGTTCACGCAGAGTTCTGTTCCTGTCTCCTGTGCTGAAGCGGAGTACTCTACTTGTTTACTTCAACTCCTTCTTTCCTGAGACCGGCTGCTAGTGTCACGCAGCGGTCTGTTCCTGTCTCCTGTGCTGAAGCGGAGGTTTCCCCAGTGTTGTCTTCAGCTCCCTGGTTCCTGGGGCCTGCTGTTCATTCTCTATTGCAGAGGCCGTGTCCTGGTTCCTGCGCTGAAGCGGAGGATTCTTCAGCCACGCTGTCCGACCCAGGTTTGTGGCGAGCACAACCCTGACATATGGATTTTATCCTCAAGCTGGCCTGTCTGTTTTACAAATCTGTTCTGTTCTTGTGTGCCTAGAACCTGGGGGGCTTACAATATATTTGATGAACTGTGACTGTGGCCTCAAATATGTTGGAAAAACACATAGACCTCTAAAGACTAGAATCTTAGAACATATAGGAAATGTACGGAACTCTACAGATACACCGGTAGCCAGACATATAATCGAACATCACAAAGGGGATTCGAGAGTCATGCACTTTTGTGGCATCGAATATGTACCCAGGGACCCTAGAGGGGGTGATTGGGACAAACGACTACTTCAGAAAGAATGTCGTTGGATCTACCAACTTCAGACCCTCTCACCCCTGGGTCTCAACGAGGGTTTTATATATTCCCCTTTTATTTAGAATCATATTACTGTTACATAGATGGTTTTACAAGAGAGATGTACTTATACACATATTATTTGACTGATGCAATCATACTTATTATTTATTTTATTTTATTAATCAAGCTATGGTCTACAATTAGAGCACACTCATTACATATGATAACGAGACACTTTTACCAATAATCACCATTCTGCTCACAAAAGTAAAATTCAAATACACTCACCATCACCCCAGGTATTTGACACACTTTATAAGTTATAACAATATTCACAATAATTGGAACCTAACATGGGAAATCAGCACTTAGAATAAATATACCTTAAGTAACTCTGACCTGTATTGACCCTAGGGGCAGGTCTTAATGAAAGATCATTCCTACACTTCTATACATCCACTTCCAATTTATATATGTTTACATTCAATGTCACTTTTTCAAAATCACATGAATATTCACAACCATAGAGTATGCAATATTAGAATGTCTTTAGTTAAATATACCTTAAGTAATTTGGACCTGTATTGACCTTATGGGCAGGTCTTTAGGATAGACCATTCCTACACTACCCGATATTAGTTTCATCCTATATCATTATATCAACACAGCCATATATAATTAAGTCATATATTTTCGAGTCACATGAATACTCACAACCATAGAGTGTGCAATATCAGAATGTCTTTAGTTAAATATACCTTAAGTAATTTGGACCTGTATTGACCTTACGGGCAGGTCTTTAGGATAGACCATTCCTACACTACCTTATATTAGTTTCATCATCCATTCCTATATCATCATACCAACACAGCCATATATAATTAATCTCAGCGATCAATACAGGCAGATCCTCATGACAATTCCAAGAGAGCTCACCAATCCCACACCATTGAATGTCATTTTATTTTCATTTATAGTATCATCACCTTTTATATAAATGAGACACCAGACCATTTATGCATACGTTTATTATGAGCTTTTCTAACATAGTAGCATTGCATCAGTCAACCACATCTCCTTGTTCAACCCAATTACACATGAATAGACTGTATTTGGGACATACATCAGCTAGTTATTATCCTTATATGTTCCACATCTAACAACAACACTAGTGCCTTTTTAGCTCTACAAGAGGTTAACACTGCAGAATATAAGACACTTCGCATAACGGCGAAGTATCCTTCTCCTAACCCGATTGGATCTCGGGCAGAAACCACGCCCCCATGACCCAGAGGGGCGGGATATCTTTCCCTATAAAAACTCACCGGCATAGCAAGGGAACACAACTCCTCCCCTTGAAGAAGCGTGTCAGTCTACGCGAAACGATCGTCGGGACGTGGTGACGTCACGAGTGACGTCATCAGAAGTGGCAGCGTCAGCGAGTAGAGACAGCAGCATTTTGGAAGACAGGCTTGTATCGATACAGGATATACAGCAAATTACATGTGTGCGCCAAGTGGTTTTCCCGCAGTGGGGGCTTCCAGCCTATAACCACACACACTAGAGATATTAGAACCTGCAATATCGTTGTATTAGTCTTCCTAAAACGGAGCTATTTGTGCCGACCACGGGATGATTATATCCTTTAGCTACCAATAATTTGACTGTGACATTATATGTTTTGGTAACACCATTAAGCAGGGACAGCAGTGTTTTGAATACAGGCTTGCACTAAGCTAGCTAACCCTGCATATGTGTTTTTTTGAGTGGTCTTGCCCACAGTGGGGGTTTTTTCCAGCTTACCATTTACTTTTCACTAGAGCAACCTGAATCTACCATATCACAGTAGGGACAACACCGAAGTGAACATAGGCTTGCATTAGAGCAGCAGACTTTGCAAGTGTGTCTCACGTGGTATTGCCCGCAGTGGGGGCTTCCAGCTTACCATCTATACTCTACAAGAGATACTAGAATCTACCATATGGTTATATTGGGCTCTTTTGAAACGGAACCCTCTTGCACTAACTTACATCACTCACGGGATGACCATACCCCAGAGCTATTAACACATTGTATATATAGTGTCCCGAACAAGTACAACCTACGGCGAAATCACTCAGACACTTCAGGGATAATAGAAATACTATCCCTTGTCTATTCTGTCCCTGCAGGGTCATACACAATATATATGATTCATTATACCCTTGGATAGAGGTAACCTACATACCTAGCTAGCTATAGAGACTACATCTCCGATAATACTATTTCCGCCATTTAGGTTTGAGAGAGCATACTTACCTGCTTGTCCACTAACAGTCAAAATCGCTATTCAGACGTCTGTGGTGAATATACTATAGCAATATACTGCTAGCTCACCCAACCACTTTAATATGGGGTATTTTTAATGTTTGAATGTTTCATATGTGTTTTTAATCCTGATCAATTAAGTAATTAATAAAATTTTTATTATTTTTCCTAAGCTAATCCGGTTGAGAAGGGCCACACTTTGTCCTATCTTAAGGTATTGACACCGATAGACTATTGTAAGTCTCACCACAGTGTACTAACATTGAGTGCTTATTATATGAGGGAGCCTTTTCTGATCCTCTTGGGATCTACTCTGTAAAATGTAAATCTTTTTCCCTCGAAGCACCTGTTGAATATCGCATCTTAGCACCAAATATCATATGCGGATGAGCGGTTTATATACCTTTTCTAACAAAGGGCTTACAAAGAGCAAAGAATGAATGAGAGCAAGCACCTATACATGAAGGGGTAATAATTAATATTTTTTTAGTAGCTCTACAGAATTATTATTTGGGTTAAAGTAAATGGTATTGTGCATGGGATAATGTAGAAAAAAAATAAAGCACACTTGAAGATATCTTCATACATGACATGTTATTATCAATAACAATCTAAACAGGTTACGAATTCGATTATATTGCACTATGAAAGCAAGTAATGACAGCATGATTGTTCCTTGGAGGATCTGACTCATATGTATATACAGTATCAAGAACACAAAGTGCATTCAGAACATCATGAGCATGGCTATTTCCTCATATATGTGTCATAAAATTACTGCAAGCTTTGTGATAAAAAAAAGCGTTACTATAGGGTGAATCAAATTGGATCAGGTGTTAGACACACTAGAAAGGTAATATAGCAATCAGCTCAAAGGTGGATCGCCCTTATTTAATCCCCTGGCTACTCCTCTTCTACAAGACATCACTTGGGCCAATCTCATGCAGTAAACATAGATAAAAGATACAAAAGGTTAAAAACAATAGCATATACTGCCGTTTAGAAACAAAAAAAGCATGTACCAAACAGTTACCAGTGATAATGTAGCAGAAGCAGCAACAATGATCAAAATATACTGACACATAAAACATATTATAAAGCAACATACAATAAGTGTATATATAGAAAATATATATATTACTACTAGAGTACGCTATAGATTCTAAAGCTAAGTAGGATCACGTATGAAAAAATATGTTTGCTTTTTCTTTTGATATATAGATGTTCACAATATTGTGTGTCTTTAGGTTATATTAAGTGATTCATATTTATTATATATAGATTTATTTATTGAGTGTTTAGACAATAGTGTTTTTTCATACGTGATCCTACTTAGCTTTAGAATCTATAGCGTACTCTAGTAGTAATATATATATTTTCTATATATACACTTATTGTATGTTGCTTTATAATATGTTTTATGTGTCAGTATATTTTGATCATTGTTGCTGCTTCTGCTACATTATCACTGGTAACTGTTTGGTACATGCTTTTTTTGTTTCTAAACGGCAGTATATGCTATTGTTTTTAACCTTTTGTATCTTTTATTTATGTTTACTGCATGAGATTGGCCCAAGTGATGTCTTGTAGAAGAGGAGTAGCCAGGGGGTTAAATAAGGGCGATCCACCTTTGAGCTGATTGCTATATTACCTTTCTGGTGTGTCTAACACCTGATCCAATTTGATTCACCCTATAGTAACGTTTATTTCCCTTTATAAGCATCACAAGGGTCAGTGCCAGTCACTCTTTTGACAAAGTCCCAAGCGGGACGAAACGCGTCAAGAGTTCTTTTGTAGCAGTATATTTTGTGTGTATGCACTCATTAAACTACAACCTTTAAGTTTTATGCGTGTGGACTATCGATTCATATCCTGACGGCAGCTGTGCACCGCCGGATTCCCCCTTTTTCGTTTACCTTATCTACATTGGCTGGAGCACGCGTCACTGCACTCCCGGATCGGAGGAACTCCTTTCAGCATTTGAATTTGACTCGGCGTGTCAAGCGTGTGAGTAATTTATTCCCTATTTTGCCGTGAGTAACACAGGGTTTGTGAGGGCAGTGGCGGAGGATCGCAGTGAGCTAGGGGCCGGTTATAGTCTCCTGGCTGGAGACCCGGCTTCACCGTTTGCATTTTTCTCCCTACCACACTATTACCCCATCCCGTGGCAGAGTCATGTATACACGGCATTTATCAATATAAGGGTTTCACATTCAACATACCATCTATCAGTGAGACGCTGAACGGGAGTGCTGTTATAGGATTATTGATCCATTTGGATTTCTCTTGGATATCTGTAGAACTTATATGTGCACAATTTTGGCAGCATTAGTCATTCCTTGGAGTAATTCTGGGACACTTTGTATCTATGTTTACCTGACTGTTTGCTCGTTGAGGCTCATTTCTACAATCAAGAACTTGGAATGAAATACATTTTCAATATATATATTGCCAAGTTTTGTCCGTTTAGGATATGAACACGCTGATTGGTTGTTAGTAATATTCATTACTTTTTAAAGATATCAGAGAGTGCATACACATTCAATTTTTATTGAAGATACTTTATTGAATTTATTATCAATTTTGGGATTTCTTGTCTATGTCCCATACAAACAAGTGTTTTACTTACCTACCTACATTATATACCAAGTGAAGGCTTTTTGAAATATTTTTCACGCTATGGATGATGAGGAAGAATCTAAACATCAAATTAAACAACAGATTTATACATATGGAGCAGTTAATAATAGCAAACGGGCAAAGAAAGCTTCTCATGTGTTTGGGGAGGAGAGAGAATTTACATGTGAAGAACCTTCTGATCTAACTAATCACTTTGTCAGATTAGAAAAATTATTAGTTCAGGACATAAGACTCTGGTGGGACATTACTACCCTGGAAAACTATATTAACACCAATAGGATCCCCAGAGGTCTACGTGTCAAGAAAGTGCCAACGTTTGGTTTTGCTAACAGACAGTTTGAACAAGACTGGATAAAGATCTTAGATCAGTGTTCAATTAGATTGATGGAGTTAATTATTCAACAGAAAATTCATGAAAAAGATGTGTTAAATGTAGAGATCACTGCTTTTCAGAATAAATTGAAACCCTTTGAATTAAGGGATCAATTTATTAAGAATGATGTTACCCTTTTAGAGAACCTTGAAGTAATCGAGGAGGGGATTAGTGAAAAGAAACAAATTAAATATGAAAGAGACAAGGCTGACTATAGTAGGGGCCATGTCTATTGCTGGCAAAAACCTCCTCAGAGAGAAGGGTCACGATCTAGAACACCCAAGAAATATTATGATAAAGGGGGTGACAATCGTGGACCCAATAAGTCTATATTGAAAAACAAAAGGGTAGACACATCAAGCTTCGATTCAGATCATTCTGAGAACGAAGCAAGATCACACTCAGTCTCATTTGACAGGTCAGATGACTATGGGAGGGAACACACAGGTACCCATAGATTAGACCCCAAACCATCTACCTCTACTGCCTTGATGTTTTCCAGACCCCTTAAATCAGACCCAAAATCTGTCTCTAATAGTTGTTCAAAAAACGTGGTAGAACACGACGATCAAAAAGGAAACGGGGAAACAAGAGGCAGAACGAAAAGGAAAAAATACACCTAAATGATTCAATAGATAATGTGATCAATCTCTCAGGGATTGAATTGACCATTGATCAGTTATCCCTACTTAATCGTGGGTTGGGATTTGCACCAACTAGTAACTTTCAATTATTTGAGACTGTCATTGATTTGCAGAAGTTCACTCGAAAACTTTCCCTTAAAATTTTTTTGCATTACAGGGTAAACATAAGTCTATTAATTCCAATGTAGATGTTTCAATGATTGAGAATGTTTGTAATGATGAGAATGTATTATTTGACTTTAAAGATCAATGTCTCATATCTGATATGGAGGACATATTGGAACAACAGGGAGAATCGCTAAGTACTTCTATGCAATCATTCTTTGGTAACCATGACTCTGGGCTTAAGAAAAAATCAATTTTCTGTCCGAGATCCCAGAGGGGTCCGTATATCACGACTTTTGAAAAACTGGTAGAACGTGATATCCGGTTATTGAATAACGGTTTTTCTTTTTCTAGTGTTGGAAGTATTAATCTTACCATTTCAGAGATTAAACAGCTGGAGGTTCTTAAACGTGACCAGAGGTTGATATTCAAAAAGGCAGATAAGGGTGGGGCCCTTGTGGTCCTATCATCAGAACAGTACAAAAAAGAGGCCTACAGGCAATTAACTGATACAACATTATATCAACAACTGAGGTCAAATCCTACCAATGATTATTTAAAACAATACACGGAGCTTTTGGATATGGACAAGATTCTTAATGTTGTTAATCATAAAGAATTAGAATTCTTGGCCTGTCCACATCCCGTGATACCCATATTTCATCATCTCCCAAAGATCCATAAATCGCTGGTCGACCTACCTGGTCGACCCATTGTGGCGAGTATTGGATCTTTGGGAGATGGGTTATCGCGGTATGTGGATGGGTTTCTTCAACCACTGGTATATCAACTACCGTCCTTCATTAAAGACACTTCAGATTTAATTAGGTCCATTAAGGACTTGGAATGGAAACGAGGATACAGGTGGGTCACACTTGATGTGGCCTCCCTGTACTCTATCATCTCACATGATCAGGGCATACATGCACTCCAACACTATCTGAATTTATCAGATTTATCGGTCACTTTGAGCACTTTTTTATTGGAATCAGTCACATTTTTACTCACTCACAATTATTTTATGTTTGATTCACGGTATTACTTAAAAAAATTAGGCACTGCAATGGGTTCTTCTTTCGCACCATCTTATGCGAACCTCTTTATGGGTCTTTGGGAGTCACGTCACATTTATCACGATTCTAACTTATTTCGTAGTCACATTATTTTTTATAGACGTTTTATTGACGATCTCATTTTGGTGTGGGACGGGGATTTACATTCACTACTCACTTTTATTAATACACTCAATATTAACGATTATAATTTAAGATTCACTCATACACAAAATATACATCACATAGACTATTTAGATATAACACTTTTTATAGACATTGACAAAAAGATACAGACAGATATCTTCCGTAAGCCCCTGTCCAAAAATGCTCTCCTATGTGCAACCAGTTGTCACCCTCCAGCTCTGATTAGGAGTATACCTAAGGCCCAGTTTATTCAGTTGAAAAGGATATGTTCAAGTGATGAAATGTTTTTGACCCGATCACATGAAATGGCCAATAACTTTAAAGAAAGAGGTTACAAAGATAATGATATTATTAAAGCATTTAAATATGCAGATACCCTTGATAGAGAAGAAATTATTAAATCGAAACCTTTGTATAAGAAAAAGAAACAAAACAATTATGAAAGTGATTCTATGTGTCCATCCTTTATTTCAGTTTACAGTAGACAATCCAAAGCGATCAAAGAAATATTTCATAAACATTGGAAAATACTTACTCTTGATAAAGATATAGCACCCCTGATACAGGAGGGACCAAGGTTTATTTACAAAAAAACTAAAACCCTAGGTTCCCATCTCTCACCGAGTCTATTTAATGCCCAACCACAAGGATCACTTAGTACCATACCTAGAGGTTTTTTCCCATGTGGGCGGTGCTCAGTATGTAAATATGCTAGAGCCATTAAAAATATTCCCACTTGTGAGGGTAACCATCGTATTGGTAAATTTATGAATTGTTATTCAAGCTACGTGATCTATCATTTACAATGTGGATGCAGCATGTCATAAATCGGTCGGACCATTAGGCCAGTGAGAATAAGGGTTCAGGAACACATTAGAAATATTTAAAAAAAGGATATGTTGCATCCAGTGTCGCGACATTTTTCTATGTGTAGTCAGGGGGACAGAGGGAGGGCGTATAGACCGCCTGCTCTGCTCGTGTGAAGCGTGGACAGCCGTGATATCCATCTATTCTCTGGATTCCAGATGGACACACGTGGTAGACGCCCAAGGGATGGATAGGAGCTGTACTTGAGCCATATGAGAGGGGATACTCTCCAATTATCCACTGCCTGTTACCAGCTAGGCTCCGGTAAGCGGGCATTTCAGCTAGCTCCAGGATACCATAGGGACTTTTTTCATTGTGTGTTTTTAATTGTATTGAACTATCAATTGTTGTATTAAATGCCTTTTTATATTTTCAGTCATCTGTTTGTCTCAGCATTTGTTAGTTTTAGTGTTTGTCAGTAGTGTTATAAGTTTTTTTGTTTTATGTCATTACTGTATTACACTATGTATGTTTTTTAATTCTTTTTCATGATTTGACCGCTCACACGAGGAGAGCCCTGGTGGACATCAACTTCCATCCAGCTGTTTATATCCTTTTCATTCAGTGTTACTTGGGGCCCTGCGCCATAGATATAAGGTATCCTTTCTCTTCCCTATCTGACCTTGGGTGTCAGAGTTATATCCCAGGCTGCCGTCCATTACCAGGTTATTTTATTAGCGCTACCTTTTTGTGTTGCTTCATCTATATACTGTCGCCACAATATAATATTATTACTGAAGGGATTATTAGCCCAAATAACATGTTCCTCCCAGTCTTCCACATACAGGTTCGCGAAACTAGGGGCAAAACGTGTGCCCATGGCTGTTCCGCAAACCTGTATGTAGAAGTCGGAGAGAAACATGAAATAATTATGTTCCAACTGGGCTCTGTACTGAAGAAACAGATATATCTATTGTTCCCATATCTGGTCTTTCTGCCTATTAGCCTATCTTCACATTTATAGCCATAATGTGTAATTAATTATATGTGCTTATATGTGCTGCTTCCATCAAGGAAATCCGGCCTGAAAAGAAAACGACAACTGCAGTGCGCCCCCTGTACAAGTCGCGGAGTTGACGTCACGCTCCCAACCGATGGAGGGCCTGCTTCATCCACTACAGCTCGATCGTGTGGTAACCTGTTGTGTAATTCTACACTATATGCTCATGACCTATCTTTTAAATGTACGCAGAATACTCACCTTCTATATACTAAACCTAATTTGATTTACTTCACTATTGCGGTTTGAGCTGTTGTTTTTTGTCTCATTCCCATACAGTAAGTACCTGTTCTTAAATTAGGAGAGCCGTTGAGGACAATTAGAACCATTGTGAACTCTGATCTAGATTTTCCATCCAGCATCCTCAGTAACTGTGTAACGTTGCTCGTCTCTGAATAGGAAGCAAACCCGCAGGGCTGAGGTAGGGGTATAAGATCACCGACCAGAGTCAAGGGACAGAGTCCTGTTAGAGTAGTCGTGATCCAGGCAAACGTCAAGGCAGGCGGCGAAGGGGCAAGTCCGGGTACAGGCTGGGGTCAAGGCAGGCGGCACAGGAGCATTGGTCAGGTAACAGGCTGAGGTCGGCAACAGGGAATCCAAAAGAATATGAAGGGCTCAGGAACAGAGCAGGCTCAGGAATCAGAACACAAGGGGGCCAGGCACACAAGGAAATGCATACAATGCTAGGTTGGGGACTGCGAGTCACTGGCTGCTATTTAAGCCCTGGAACAGGGGCAGCCAATAAAGCAGGCTGCCAGTAACCAAAATGTCCAGAGCAGCCAGGTAAGGGCATGCTCCAGCCAAAGCCTGGACTGGAACAAACCCTTACAAACTGTGAAGCTGTGGGATGGATCACATTTACATTGTGGCTGTACTTTCTAATCTAAAGCAGACAGAAAGCTGCCTAATATCCTGAGACTATGCCAAAATATATATTTATGTATAAACAAGTTTTGAAGCACACAAACAATACAAAACAATATACTGTAGTGGTGAAATAAAGTGCTTAAAGTGACAATATACTGTAACTCTATATGGTGCAGCTTACGGTCTGAGGTCCCACACTAAATCATCAAAGAGGTGAAAATGTTTAAATTGTGATCTAAGTGCTACCAGTGAAAGAAAAAAAACGTGTAATCAGTCCTAGTGTTGTGCCTTGCACCTATACGTGGAAAATGAGTCCACAGATGATCTTCTTGGGTTTAAAAAACACATTCTGTTAAGAACTGGTGGGTATGCAGATATATGTAGCTCAATACAAAACAATATAGTAGTGAAAATAAAGTGCTTAGGTTTGGAATTGAACCCCCCCCCCCCCTCCTTTTTAGCAGAAGATCGCTTCAAAACCCTTTTGGATTTATGACTTACAGTAGATACTCCGTATCCTAAGGGTTACAATGAGTGTCGTGACACAAGTGCTCTGGTATGAATTAAATTGCACACTGTTATTTATGGGTTACTATACCCCGTTAGACTGGTCACTGTGTTTTCTTATTCTCTGTTCTCTGACTATTATTCCCTATTATTTCATTGGTTCCATTAAACTATGTTTAAAATAATTTATATATATTTTGGGACCAATATATGTATATACTGATTGATCAAAACTGTCCCTGGGTTTATTTAAGGTATTGTACCATATCTTACAGATCATGTAGTACACCAATATATTAATTGTTTCCTCTGACATCCATCCTACAAGAAAGTTCATATAGCTTTATATATTTTAATATTGATTTGTTTGTATTGTATGCATGCAAGTGTTTAAATAAGCACAGAGGCTTATCTGCCCCTTTAAAACCCCAGTACAATTATTTCGTTTGTGGAAATCATACCCACCATCTCTATGGCCACTTCGGACTATTTAGGAGCTCCCTATTGGTCACTGTGGTTATTCCCGGAAGAAGTCGCACCCTAAGCCACGAAACGCGGTGGGCACGTTCGTGACGTCTCCAGAGTTCGACGGAGATATGGGCGGAGGCAGACGAGCTGACACTAAACAGCCCGTTAGTGCTGTGAGAACAACCTGCTCAGTGTGCAGCAGCACTTGAAAACTCTCAGAGTTTGCGAGCAAGAACTTTCGTTCTGCTGTTGCTGCCTCCATACTGCTTTCATGATCCTCCTGACCCTGCTGTTTCTCTGTGTGGTGATTATGAGCAATTGTTTCAACATGCTTGTTTTTACACTCCAAACGTGAGTACATGTCCCTTTCCCTTTTATTAAATGTGTACTACTGTATAACACTAGGAGCACGCACTTCTTTTTTGTATTATACTGTATATAGGGACGTAAAGTGCCGAGATTACATCATCACGCTGAGGAGTTACGGGAGGAGGTGAAATAGATACAGGCAAATCTATATTAAAACATGTAGTCCAGTGTCCCATGCTACTTATTTCTCTGGCCCCAACACTGTAAATTGAGGTAAGGAGGAAGGCAGTGTTGGGGTTAAATCCCTCATAACATGAGTCATCCTGTGTGTACACCATGAGATAGATAATATGTTGCGGTCTCCAGGTGCTAGCTGGGGACCGTTGGAACATGTGACCATGGGGGTGGGTTTCCTGGAGGAGTGCTGACCTCTTACCGGGCCTAAGGAGTGGGACCCTCCCCTAGGGTATAAAACATGGCATCCATCTAAATTTTTGTGTTTTGTTCCAGATCGCCTCTCCTTATGGAGGTGGCTGGATTCCCTTACCCCATCAGGGGATAAGGGAGCTGAGGATTGGTTCTTGGGGCTTCAAGCTCCTTGGGCTAATTCCAGATAAGGGTCCTGCGAGCTAGGCTCTGACCCAGGAAAGATGCATGCAAGCTGCGAGGTATAAGTTAGTGAATTGCCTATGATCTGTACCTCTCTTGCATGGGAGATGAGCTGTGAACCCCGGCAATAAAGATCCAAGTTGTACCATCTCTGCTGTGTGTTCTATGGAGGAAGGAGTGCCTGTGGTGGTTACCCCTGTTTCTAATAGGGTCCCTGCAGGATGGAGGCACTGCACAAAGATAGAGGAATGCTGAAACCCTGTCTTGTGGTAGGGTCAGAAAGAGTACACACAGTTCTTTTTAGGCTGTAACAAACCCTTTTGGGGTTTATTTCTCCACATCCAAATTAAAGTAGTGGACACACTGTCTCTTTAAAGGCAAAACACAAACCATAAAAATAAAGCCTACTCCACAGTAGAGAGGCTAACTACACATCCATGACCCTAAGTGACCCTTGCAGAAAGGCAGTGCTGCTCCCTCAGCAGACTATGGGATGCCGGATCCTTGTAGACAAGTCTGCACCCAGCAGGCTTGTCAGTTTTGTGGAGGTTCCTTTTGATGGGTGTGGGCCCCATCCGGTCCCAGCAAGACCTGTGTCCAGCAGGCCTGAGGAACCATACCAAACAGCATCCTTACAGGTTGGGGAAAGTATCTCAGCTCTGGCAGCTTAATGACTTCCCTTAAAAAAAACCTTGCAGTAAGGAGTTCAGTCTGCCTTAATTACTTGCATCTGCAGTTTGCCTCTTCAGAGGAGTTTAACCTCCTGCATGGAAAGCATACATACTGAATCTCTCTCTGACCTACCGAAGCAGTGACTCTGTCACATCAATTGCTTTTCTGATACCATTGAGGTTCCAACGATCCTGGAGATCCATATGCTGGTCTACATATTTAGGAGTCCTGGTGACTATCTGTCTGGAAATCCGAGATCAGCCGCTCCTATTCTTTCATGATTATGAACCATCTTTGTGAGTGTATATAATCTCAAGATTACATGTGTTTTAAACTGCTTATACTTTTTTACGCTATGTGGCACGTGCTTCTCATTTTCTCTTATGTACTGTAAATATGTGAAATAACTGAGGTAATGAATGAAATGTACTTTAGGTTTAAAATTCCCTTTTGATATTTTTTTTAACATCATTTTTTAGTCTTAACACTGGAATTGTTTGTAAACATTTTAACCCGAAATCTAGGGTGTTCTATAATATTTACTTCAAAAGTATCCTGTAATAATTTCGCTTCATTTCGTTATCATTAGAAACGGTCAAAAACGGTTAACAATCGCCCCACCTTTTGGAGCCCACTGGTAAATGAAAACATAGGAACGTTTTAAAATGTAAAAAAAAAAAAAAACATTACTTACACTTACTTAGATTTAACACATTGAAGACATCATTGCCTTTAGTTCACATCAGTAGTGACATGGGACTGCAGCTTTGACCATAGCTCATAATAAATATATAAAGCACACACTAGATGGCAGTAAAGACTCTGCCTTAGGAAATATTACAAGTTACAGTATTTGTCAGTTGTTTTGACTGAACTTTGGGAAAATGTAATTAACGGACCAAAGTGCTAGTAACTATTAAACCAACAAACGAACCGTGGTGTCTTACGGAGCTCAACTGCGATCTCCCAGATCTGGGAATCCCCATACCCTAGTAAACTATTTAATTTTTGCTAGGTTCTTGCAAAAACAGCTGCAGATATGGCCACCAGGGTCATCCCCCGATGACATTGCAGCTTTTTATTGGTGGCAACATGGTTCTCTCGGGTAATCATTCTTGGCCGTGACCCTTAAGGTTTCATTTACCAGCAACGTATGGGTCCCTAGAGCGTGGTGACGCTTTGCTGGACCCTCCCCTCCCAATGGAGCAGAATAAAAAGAATTTATACAAAAAAAATAATCAAGCATAGTTTTGTTTCAAGTTTGTTATGTTGAACTGTATCTGGTAGAATGATGTGTAGCCAGGTCCCCAAAGAAGCCTCCCGGTGGCGTCAGAGGCACGGTGCCGCCATCTTTGTTATGTTCGCAGGGGCGCGGAGGCTCGCGCATGCGCAGACGCGACGCAGCGGCCAATATAGTGAGCGCGAAGGGGCAGAGATGGCACTCCATAGTGCAGGGACTCCCAAAGGGCGCGCAGGCGCAGAAGAGAGCAGTGACGGCCATTACAGCTTCGCACAGACGCAGTAAAGATAGCGCACGTGGTTCCAATGCTAAAGAGGTCCTGAGTGGACTACAATTCCCAGCAGCCTCTGGGGACTGCCCTTTCACGCACATCACGTGCTGCCAGCCAGCAAATAGGGTTTGCAGCTTCTCCTGTTGGAGAAGGATACAATGTTGCAGAGGCCATGCTAGTCAGTTGGAGCGGGGAGAAGGAAGGGGGAGGAAGTGAATAAGGAGCAAGTGGCTTCTTACATTAGGCCAGGTTACCCCCAGGCCCCAGGTAGGCCCCACTCCCCACTAGGTTAGTGGGTAAGTTCATAGGGAAGGCCCTTAGGTAGGGACCCTGCCCTTAGGTGAGTGTACGTCTTGTCAGTGACACAGCTGCAGTGCTGTGTGCTCTGACAAGAAGAGACAGTGTTGTGTGCAGTGCAGCTAGAGGAGTTGCTTTGGCTGTGTCAGGGAAAGGCTCCTCATAGGAAGAAGGGGGGGGGTTGCTTTCTAGTTATACAGTGTGTGTAATATCACTAGTGCCAGTTGCATGTGGTGAACTACCAGAGTCTGGGATCAGACAGAATCTACAGCAAGAGATCTTCTGCATGCAGGGGCTAGGGTAGAGGTATACCCCCAGGGCCCAGTTAGTCCCCTGAGACACTAGAGGAATACTGTATGTGATAGGGACTGCCTTAAGACAGGGACTCCTTCACCATACTCAGAGAGGAAGAGACATGCTGCAGGACATTGCCTGAATGCCCGTGCAGCCTGAGTGCAGAAATAGTATCTGACTCCATAGCAGAGACTGTGGTCAAGAATCATTCCGGCTGGGGATCCCTCCCCTATGGAGTCAGCGTGTGTATCCATTTCTGCAGAGAGCAGCGCAGTGCGGCGTGGGATCACTGTGCGGTGTTGCTGAGTTCCAAGGATTATCCTGATCAGGAGCAGTGATCAGGGAGGTAGTATAATAAGTGCACCACCGGGCCCCAACACAGGGAAGCGCTATCCCTCACACTCACATTCACCTTATTGTTGTGGACACTCAAGGGACATGTGGATGAAGGGATGGTATGCATGCAGGGTGATGCAATGTTATTTCTATGATGTATTGATGTTATGCAAAGAGAGTGTCATTGAAGTTATCGTTCATGCTCAGTAAGTACTGTTTATTCACATTGTGTGTATTTACTGTATGGTTGTTCTGGTGAGGGCACACTCCCACCACATTGGGATCCCTCATCAGTGGAGGCGCTGCACCGAGTGTAGGTATATACCCCAGGTTCCCCGTGGCGGAAGCTCAGCCCTCCTGGTTGCCAAACAGGTATAGCTCCACACTGATAAGTAGTCAGATACACCTACCCCCCTCAATCTCACTTAGGGTGGAGGAAAGAGGTCTACACATGGTTATGGGGTTAATATTAACAAGTTACATAGTTACATTGTAGATGAGGTTGAAAAAAGGACATATGGCCATCGAGTTCAACCAATATTAAATTTAGACGACAGATGCTTATTCTATATTTTTATTTTGAGTAGTTTGATCCAGATGAAGGCAAACAAAAATCTAATCCAATAATGGCAGATTTCTTCCTGGATCAACATCTTTCCCTTTTTTACTTATTTTGTTTATCCTGTATACCTTTCCTTTCCATCCTCTTTTTTAATGTGGTGGCTCTTGTCTGCATTTTTTCTAGTTTCATCAAGTCTTTTTTATGGAATGGTGCCCAAAATTGTACTTCATATTCAAGGTATGGTCTTACGATTTCAATCCTAAATAATAATTATGCTATATTCTCTATATACATATACTGTATATTCAGCATTTAACTAGTTAAAATAAGTAATATAGTATTAAGTTAGAAATTATATTGGAAAATGATAAGCTGCCTCTGCAAAGATAAGAAGATAAATTAGTACGAAGACAGGCAGGTGTAGAAATGTTTGTCTGCTGAGTTGCAAGAGTTTGGAATCAATGGTTAGTTAAATACACATGCAGCCACCAGTATTAGATCACTTGCCTTGGAAAATCTGGGGCAATCTCCCAATAAACTGCAACATTTTTGTGAGATTTCTGCAGCCAGACTAATGGCCTATCGGATTAACACAGCGGGGGGTCCCTGCAGTCTCATTCAAACTGAATGGGACTGCAGGGAGCCCTGCTGTGTTAATCCAATGGGCCATTAGTCTGGCAGCAGAATCTCACAGAAATGTTGAGGCATGTTGAGGTATTTACTGTGAGATGCCTTAGTTTTTACCCAGGCAAGTGATCGGATACTGGTGGCTGCATCTGTAGATAGTTAATAGTAAAATACAATACAATAGAGATAGGTCTTAAAAGCTTAGGAACATAGGATTAACTATAGTTACTTAGTGACAGAACAAAGAAGGGTCTTCTATATCAGAGTAAATATTGCTAAATGAAGAAACAGTGTTCTAATGTTGATGAATAACTAAGAACATTTTGGGCGGACACTGAGAAAAACAGGTGATTGCTATGTTTAAACTAGCTATGGAAATGTATAAAGAGTGTATTTGGATTGATAGAATTCAGAATAATTTAACACCAAGCTAAGAATAATCAAGCTAAGGATTCTCCACTCTATAAATAAATTATATATGTGTAGCCCCGAGGTAAATTTTCTCTTTCTGGCCCCCCTCCGCGAGTGCCGTGCGGTAGCGGGTGCCGCCGGAGGCCTTGACGGACCCGCCGGCACTTCGCGAGGGTGGGGGTCAGTGCAGGGAGCGGTGCAGGCTGGATGCCGGGGACGCGATCGGGCTGTCGCTAGGGCCGCGATCGCGTTGCCACCGGCTCGGCGGCTTGAGGAGAGTGCGCCGCCATTACAGGGAGTCTCGCGCATGCGCAGTAGGTGGCAAGCGCAGGGAAGGCCCCAGAGAGATCGCGCGAGAGTAGGGAAGGTAGTAGAGAGAGTGAGGCGGCCATTAGGGGTTCGAGCATGCGCAAGGGAAGCGCGCACGCGGCCCCAATGCTTTAGGCAGCCCCTGGGAACTACAATTCCCAGGAGGCTTAGGGAGACAGGTACCAGGTGCCCCAGAGGAGCCAATAGGGCTGGAGGAAGCTCAGCCCGGGAATATAGATACATTTCCCGGGCTTTGCAACAGTCAGTCAGGCAGAGGAGAAGGAAGGTGTAGGAAGGGTGCAGGGAGCGCGTGGCTCCTGCATCAGGTAAGGGTTCTCCCTAGATTCCCAGGCAGGCCCCAATTCCCGGGTAAAGGGTAGGGGGTAACTGAAGAGGGACGCCTTAGCTAGGGAGGTGACCCTTGAGTGTGGAAGGTGCTGGTTTGGCAGTGTCGCAGCGGAGAGAGCTGTGGGCACTGTCAAAGAGGCACAGTGTGCTAAG
>NC_134485.1:72319487-72329487 GCF_040206685.1 Ascaphus truei | reverse complement strand
GGATTTGTGTGGGTGTTTTTTTATTGAGGAGTGAATAAGTTGTTGGGAGAGAGGTGTATAAATAATGGTAGAGTGGGGAAGTTGGAGAGAACAGAGATGTTCACAAAGGGGTGAGGAAACAGTAACCAGAAAAAGCAATAGAGAGGGCATTGTGAGATGCAGGAGGAGAGACAGGCCAGGTATTGGATGATAGGAAGAGTACAAAGAATCAGAGCATTTAGAAAATCAAGTTCTCACAGCTGCAGAGTTGTTGTGCAGTCAAGATCTTCCTCCAAAATTATCTCAACACTTTCAATGTTACACTTCCAGTCATACCAGTTAAATGTTAATTTGATTAAAGTTCCTTCAATTGTTAGATGGAAATCACCCCAGTCATACCTGTTTGAAGAAATCAGAGTATTATTACCAGATATTCAGAGCGCATCCATGATTAAAGAATTATCTGCAGACTTTCAATGTTACACTTTAAGATGATACACACAGCCGTGTGGTAAAATAGAACTATAATGGAGTGTACAAAAATGGTCTCTGTGTGTCTTTTTCTCTCTCTCTCTCTCGCGCTCTCTGTCACTCGCACTCTCTCTGTCACTCGCACTCTCTCTGTCACTCGCACTCTCTCTGTCACTCGCACTCTCTCTGTCACTCGCACTCTCTCTGTCACTCGCACTCTCTCTGTCACTCGCACTCTGTCTCTCGCACTCTCTCTGTCTCTCGCACTCTCTCTGTCTCTCGCACTCTCTCTGTCTCTCGCACTCTCTCTGTCTCTCGCGCTTTGGCTCTCGCGCTCTTGCGCTTTGGCTCTCGCGCTCTTGCGCTTTGGCTCTTGCGCTCTGGCTAAGGGCGCTCTCGCGCTCTGGCTAAGGGCGCTCTTGCGCTCTGGCTAAGGGCGCTCTTGCGCTCTGGCTAAGGGCGCTCTTGCGCTCTGGCTAAGGGCGCTCTTGCGCTCTGGCTAAGGGCGCTCTCGCGCTCTGGCTAAGGGCGCTCTCGCGCTTTTTTTTTTGTTTTTAATATAGTTTGTCAATTGCTTAGTAGATGTATATGCAATGTGCGTTTGTTACAGCTTAGGCCCCAGTGCCTCCGCTGCACGCGCGCCCGCAGCCGATTTCCCCGGTCTGCAGTGAGCTGCAGGAAGAGAGACCGGGGGGGGCGGGGCGTGGCGGGGGAGTGACGGGGCGCGGCCATGACGTCACCCGGCAGGTTCGCCCTCATTGGCTGAACTGCCGGGGGGCGTGGCCTAGTGCTCTGCCGCGAGTCCTGCTCTCAAGGAGAAATTCTTGCCCCCCCTCGCAGCGAGCCCGGCGCCATTGAGGGGAGGGCTCTCGTCCCTGCAGCGTCCGCCACAGCGGGCGCTGCAGTAGCATGCGGGGCCTCAGCCTTAGTTGGGGACTTGAGCCTTACAAAGAAAACTGATGCAGTAAGTAATGATTCAGGAGGAGTTTGTTACTCGAGTCAGATTGTGGAAAATGTTAACAATAACGCAGCTGAAGTATATGTTAGGGTGGTAGTTGTCCATCCATTGCACAATATGTGCCATTGATTTATGCGAAGTCATTTAAAGAAACTAAAGCAATGTTACGGTTTTTCCTAAAACGTCTTCGGCCGCGTCCATGGATAGTGCTTGCGGGCGGAGGCGCGCTTCCGCTCAGCACTGAGCCCCTACAGCCGCAATGAGAGCAGCTTTTAGTAGGGGCTCGCTTGCGGAAGCGTAGGTCTTAGGAAAATTTTAAATCTTCGCGCTTGCCGGAGCGCAGGGCCGGTCATGTGAGCGGTTCGCCCAATGAGGGCGAACCAGCTCCGTGACGTCACTGACCCGCCTGCCGACACGCCCCCGGACGGCGCGCTGTCTAAGGCCAGGGAAAGCACCCGCTTTCCCTCAGCGCGCCTCCGCCCGCCAGCAATAACCATGGCCGAGGCCTTAGTCTTTTGAAAACACTAGTATGGGGTGTCAGTTTGACCCATACCTTTTTTAGTCTCCTTGAGTTGGGTTACTCAAGTATTTGTGTATGACATTGTCATGGAGCTATTGCTGGAATACTTATCCATGCACAGCGTGGTTTTACCTACTGTATGTGAATCCAAATGCTGTTGCCGAGACCATGACATTTCTTCTGTACATATGCCCTGTTTCCAACAGTATCATGATTTTACTTAGGGATGATTAGTCTTCGCTTCCAGGCAATGCTCGTCGGGCGATGCAGTTTGCTTAAAATGTCATTTAATTTTGAAGGAGAATATCCCTTAACTTTTCACTGATTATCACTGATTTCCTTTGTTCAAAAGAAGATTTCAAATGGTCTCTTTTGAATATACCAATTACCTTACAGCTGCTTTTAATGACCCGTTTAGCTTTTGATTCACTAAAAAAAAATGAATCCACATGATCGGGTAATGCATCTAACTACAGCATATCGCATAGTTTTCATTTGCACTGTACTTTTTTTTGCAGATCTTGACTGTTTTTGCACTTTTTGATCTTGCTTTCTTCCAGTTACGTTATAAGCCAAATTCTGTCTGACCAGCCCCGTGATAACATTGTGGAAAACATTCAGAAGAAGCTAACAGAAATTGGCGAGAATGTGCTGAGCGACAGCATCCCTGTCGCCCACTATGAGATTAATAAGGTAAAGCGAGCCAAGGGTATGTAGGTTTCTCCCACAGTTACCTTGTTTATTAATTCCACCATTACTGGAAAAACCAGTAACGCATGTCTGAGTAATTGTTCGACTGTCCACGCCATGTGAAAGTTTGTTCATGGTCTAAAGTAACCCCTCCTCTCCCCCCCCCCCCAAAGGACTGGGTAGGCCTTACTGCACACCCAAGTAATGCAGGAGCTATATTTAATTTGGTACCAATTAACAATAATCCAAAACTTTGCAACCCAGGCTGTAAAATCCTGATGCATCCATTGTTCTGATTATGACAGGAATAGTTGGCGTTAAGTTCTAGAGCATTAGTTTCCATTCTTACCCCTGCTCTTTACCTACCGATATCCAATTACTTTTAGTACATATGTACTGGTGCAATCTTGGATGTTTCTTTCATTCCACTCACCCTGAGGCCTGCTCAATGTGCAATTCTCACACTACCCAAGTCTTCGTTTTAGAAAGCTGCGCTCTTTCTTTGTAAAGCTCTTTATGCGTGTGGATATGGTGGTGAATGTTTGGACTGGTCGGTGGAAATCTGTATACTGTACTCAAGAAATTCTTTAATAACCTAAAATTCCAAGAGCAGAACTACATGTCTCCGTATCACAGGGTGCTGATGTTTTTAGTGCAGAGATTATTCCATAGAGTGTTACAGCAGCTAAGAATTTGAGAGCAGATAAGACCCCCTTGGCTCACCTAGTCTGCCCATTTTCCGATCTGCTGTAAAACTTTAGACAATTTCATCCATGTCTATCTTCTATTTTTAGCATAGCTATGTCTATCCCAAGCATTTTTTTTATTCCTTTACTGTATTTACATCTACCACCTTTGTTGGGAGGCTATTCCTTGAATCCACAACCATTTCCGTGACAAGTTATTCCTCACATTTCCTTAGTCTGCTACCCTGCAGCTTAAAGCATGACACCTTGTTCAACCACTTCTTTCTCTGAAATATGCTTCTCCCTCTCCCTCTCCTCACCCTCTCTCACTCTCTTTCTAGAAGTAGGGTTAAGAAGATGGGTAACTCCAGTAAAAGAGGCACATAAACAGTACCAGTGGTAGTTGGTAAGTAATTAACTCCTGACAGAATAAGCTCAAACATATGCCGATTCGGAAACAACGCTATAAATGTGCGCCCGGCAGCTAAGAGCCTCGTGTCCTGGAGTGATGCAACCCGTCTGCTTTGGCAAAGTAAATACGGAGTTCCTGATCCCTGCCCACGGAGCCTTACAGGTTTATCCCGGCTGAAGGACGCATGTGTCGACTCTTCACATCTTACCGATCAGGTACTCCGTATTTACTTTGCCAAAGCAGACTGGTTGCATCACTCCAGGACACGAGGCTCTTAGCTGCCGGGCGCACAATTATAGCGTTGTTTCCGAATCGGCATATGTTTGAGCTTATTCTGTCAGGAGTTAGTTACTTACCAACTACCACTGGTACTATTTGTGTGCATCTTTTACTGGAGTTACCCATCTTCTTAACCCTACTTCCAAGGAGGACATTGTTAACACGCACTTATCAGAGATCTCATTAACCCTCTATATCAATCGTATTTCCATGTATTTCAGTGGTTATATTAATTGCCTGATTTTTTTTTTTTAATGAAATAGTCTTATATACATGCAAATAGGAGTGTGCGCTCATCTATTTGTATTTTACACACGTGTATATATATTATTATTATTTAAATGTTTGTTCTATCCCCCTTCTCCTCCAACCTATACATATTACTGTCCTTAAGCCTTTCGTTATAGGTTTTGTGCTGTAGACCATGCGCCTCTTTGCACAATCTCCTATTTTTATTCTGTAGATATGGTCTCAAGAACTGAACAAGATACTCTAGATGGGGTCTTACCAATGACCTATAAAGTTGCATCATTACCTCTTTCTGCTGCTAATAATATAGCTCTTCCTATACAACCTAACATCCTGCTGGCTTTCCCCATTGCTTTGTTACATTGCTTGCTTACTTTCAAGTCAGCTGAAATAATGACTCCCGTGTCACTTTCTTGTATAGTAGTTGACATTATAGTGCCATTGATCCTGAGTTCTGCCTTTAGATGTTTGTGACCCAAGTCCTTACTAAAGTCTAGATAAGCTACATCTACTGCTGTACCCTGATCTATTGCCTTACTCAGGCAGTCAATAAAATAATTTAGCAATGCTTTATTTCACTAGTGCTTCCGTTATTTCTATGGGGACCTACCATTGTTTGTGTCACTGTTGTATCTAAAAGGAACATTCAAAGTTAGGTGTTTGAAGCCAGTTTCTTTCAAGCAACTTGAAATCTACATTCTGGCTGTGTATTGTTAATTTAAAAGGAAACGACAGGAAATGCAAGAAATAAAGTATTCATCATACACTATGAAAAAGCATAGAAACAAGTGGTACTATGCACAAAAAAAAGTCAATAAACTAGCACTTTTATATATGCCATATCACACTTTGCACCTCGTTGGTGTATTGTATTGTATGTCTTTATTTATATAGCGCCATAAATGTACATAGCGGTTCACAATAGTAATACATATCATATAAATAACAAATATAAATAACAGGTCATGGGAATAAGTGCTTCAGACATAAAAGTAACATTAAGGAAGAGGAGTCCCTGCTCCGAGGAGCTTACAATCTAATTGTTGGTGTATTGAAATGTATTCACACCTTATCCTTGTCACAACTTGTCGATGAAGGGTAAAATGATAATTTTTATTGTTCCTTCTCTGATCGTATTTCACCCTGTTCAGACTCTCTCCCACCCCTTTCTCCGGACCCTGAGGGTTGTGGTTGATCAGCTGTGTAACTGGTATGTAGTAATTCCTAGAGCTATGCATGTTTTTTCCTTCTTTGCTTACACCTTTGATCTTCTAGGCATTGACGAAGGATCCGCAGGATTATCCCGACAAAAAAAGCTTGCCACACGTGCACGTCGCCATGTGGATAAACTCCCAAGGGGGAAGGAAGGTGAAAGCCGGGGATACCATATCATACGTTATTTGTCAGGTACGTAGAAATTGCAAATATACATTCTGCTTTTCATATTTGAAACTCCATTACCTTGGAGGTAGATTATGAGGCAAACTGTCCAATTTTAAACACAGCGCCCTTCTTCCCTTCCCATGCTCCCCCCCCCCCCCTTTCATTGTACCACTGAAGGCAAAAGCAGATATATAGACATATATTTAGGTGCATGGGGAGACAAGAAAGAGAATTAAGGGGTTAAATTTCCAGACATACTACCCTATGTTGTTTCTCTTTCTTGTCTCCCCATGCGCCTAGGTCATTCTTCTGGTATCTAACCCGTTACAGCTTGTGGAGCTGTAGACCTAATTGGCAGCAGGTAGAGTCAGGGATAGATAGATTGTAAGGGTTAATACCCTCTGATTTATATGTGGTATTATTAATTTATTAGATTGATAGTTCTGTGGGATTGCGCTGTGTTTCTCTTCTCTTTTTTGTATATATTTAGGTGCGCGTGTGCCTGCTGCATCGTACATTAGTGGGTTGGCAATTTAGGGCAAAATTATTGGCATTCTTATAGCCCTATCCGAGTCTTTGTAGTTCTCTCAAACCATATTGGGGAAAGAAATTAAAGTTGAAAAGAATTTAGGTTCCTGTCTTATTTCTGGGACCTCCCAATATCTGGAAATTTTTTCCATGCACGCTCGTGACAATTCCAGGAACTGTCCATCGGCAGTGTCACTGCATGTGTTTGCATTTTTACAGGTACTACCCAGTGTGCTGGGTCATGGCCCTTAGGCTTTTAAACCTACAGATGTAGTGCATAACAATGCTCCATTATATAATGCACCTTATCCCAGTATACCTCTGAATATCTTGGTTGACGTATCATTCAATAGCTGTGTTGGTGCAGTTCATCCTAATATATTCCATCATATCACTCCAGAGATAACAACAAAGCCTGTTACATCTGTAAGGTATGAAATACTGAGTGTTGCAATGCAACCCAATTTATACTTTCCCTACGGGCATTTCTACCTTTTTAAGCAGGTATGACTTAATTTTAAATGATTATTTCTTCTCTTAGATTAGAGTTCCTAGAGTTTGACTTGTCACTTATGCATTATAAAATGGCCCCCCTTTTTTTGGCCTTTGCTCCACTCTTCCCACATCCACTTCTTTAGGAGTTTGTGATCCTGAAAAGCGTCACAAAATTACTCAAATCACAACCTGCGAGGAATCTAAAATTAGTAATGCAAACTGTCCGAACAGATCAGGCTATTGATGTAGTTTTGCATAATAGCCTTTGACAAGTGATCACTGCAAACAATTTTCATATTATGCAAATGGGAAATTAGGAACGCTTTATTAATATTCATTTTAAAATGATTGAGAAATGACCTTGCAAACCTTTGGAAGTAAACGGCACGTGAACAAAATAAGCGCAATCTCAGACATTTCCTTAAGCGTTGTATTAAGGTCGTCATGTAGACTTCACTGCTGACGAGAGCTTGCACGCATACTACAGTACATAAGCTATTGTCTATTGTTGGCCCCGTGTCAATTATACCGAGGTAAAAGATGCTTGGGGTTAATGCATTGTTTGAAGTGGGATAACATAACCTAGTTAAGATACGATGCTAGCTCACTATTACTTTGTGGAAGTTTATTTTCTGTTATGCCATGTATGAATTACAGTGCTTAAAATAAAGGTTCTCATGTTGATTAAGATCAGAGGGAGCTTTCTGTCCCTCCGTTCCCAGTGTAAGTTTTTTGAAATATTGATATCATTTTTTTTTATTCCTTCCTCCCCCCCAGCATCTAGGGTCCACACTGTCCCATGCTGCATCGTTTTATTTAGGTATTAAATTAAATAAAGACATACAATTAAGAGGGCAATTTAAACAGGCATAAGTAATTCGGTTTTTTTCAGTGAAACTTTTTTCTGAAAGGAAAATTATTCAGTGAAAAGGTCTATACTTGCTCATTTTTCTTTTAAATTGCATGGTAAATTTTTGGTCTGGATAACCAACATTGCTGCTGTTTCAATCAAGCAGTGTTGTTTAATAAACCACTTCTGAGAGAACTGTCAATATCTGCCCAGCACATGTGATTCTACATCTGTTCTACTTCTGGAAAACTACACTAGGATTTCAAAGTGCAGTGGTCTGGGCAAGATATAGGGATTGCAGTCTATGACCATGCTTGACATTTATACCTGTATCTCTGTGTATACTTAACAGGAATAACAGTATCTTTAGTCAATTTAGATTTCGGCCTGATGCCAGTCTTAGGTCAAATTAGGAGTTTCTTTCAATAGGGGTTAAATGCCTGCTTATGTCAACCTAGCAGTTCTGACATAAATATCATTTATTTTAATGCTGGTGGTTTAATTAATTTGACAGGCACAGTAAGTTTGTTTTGAACAGGTCGAGTAACTTTTTTCTGCCTATGGCACAGTTTAATTGTGAGTTTGTGGACACATCACTAAGATCTGGCTCTACAACCTATTCTTTTTACATTCACATCCATGCCATTACCCACCAGGCTGCTAAGTCGCCCTTTGCTTTGAGAAGCAGTGGCGAGTTGGTAACTGCAGCTTTTATCCCAGGCTCAGAATTAGACTGTAAGACCCACAGGGAAGGGACTTGCTATAAATTTCGGTGGCCCATATAAGAAGCAACAATTATTATATACTGCCTGCCGCACCTGTTCCTGACCCCGCAAGTGATAGGGAGCATAAATCTGCTGTTCCAAGCTCTCTAAAATAGACTTTGTGTGTTTCCCTTTCATGTACTGTAGGACGGATCAAATCTTAGTGCCAGCCAGAGAGCATATGCTCCAGAACAGCTGCAAAAACAAGAGAACCTTTCCATTGACACACAATACTACCTGTCACAACAAGTCCACCCAGTAGTGGCTCGTATCTGCGAGCCCATAGACGGAATTGACTCTGCTCTAATTGCAGCATGGTTGGGTAAGTACCGAAGTGTGTCTCATTTTAAGGCAGGTAAGGCTCTTGTTTGAAAAAAAAATGCACACAAAAAAAGAGTTGAAAGCCCTCTCGGAAGTGTTCAGCATTGTTTCCCCGCTTAAGTATCATGTTAGGCATATAATCACTCTGACACCATTCATGTAACACCCAGGAGGGTCAACAAAACATGTTTTTTTTTTTTATATGTCGGTAAAGCATACTGCTTTAGGTGTCCATTTGATGACCAAAAAATTAGATGAAGCACTTTATTAGGGGCAAAGGAGGAGAGATAGGTGATATTTTTGGCTAGGAAGTCATTTTTACGTTTGCCATGCACATCACACAGTTACTGGAAGTCATGCCATTTTTCACAGCATCATGAAGACTGCATTGTTTTGGTTAACACTGAGTTCCAGACCAGTGTTTTTTTTCCCGTAGTATTATATGGGGTAGGAAATCGAACATAAAGTAATCCTTCTAGTTTATTTTTTTTTTTACCATAGTCTTTACACAGTACAATTTTTTTTTTAAAAATACTACGGTAGTTGAATATATGCTGGCCACAAAATTATAAACAATGCTATTTCATTCAAAGGAACAGATCTTAAAAGCCCTTAATGCACAGGTCCCTCTAAAATAATGTTATCCCAACATATACAGTGTCGGCACACATACCTCTTAATGTTTGTCTAGTACATAAGATTTCGATCACATCTTCCTAAAAATAAAAGGAACCGGCACTCCAGAGGTCTTCATACAAAAAAAGGTTTTAATCCACATAAATCAACGTTTCGGTCAAACACCCTGATCAGTGTCTTTGTCCGAAACTTTGATCTATGTGGATTAAAACCTTTTTTTTTTTAATGAAGACCCCTGGAGTGCCGGGAGGATGTGATCTATATTATAGGTCTCCCCAGCGGGGGATGATCGCTGTGCACATGAGCCAGTTGCATAAATCCAGTGAGTGCACCCATTTCTTTCTCCTAGTACAGGGGTCGGCAACATGCCGCTCCCGAGCCGCATGCGGTTCTTCCCGCACCTACATGCGGCTCTCGCAGGTTGCCGCTCGCCAGCTGCTTCCTATCTGTGTGCTGTGGGGGGGGGAGGGGGTGCGGCTGTCCAGCCGGCGCTTGTTAGGTCTCTCTGCCGCCCGGCATCTCACCCAGCTGCAGGGCTGCCTCCTGCACTGTCCCACGCCAGGTCTCTCTGATGCCGACGCACACCGGAAATGCGCGATGTTGACACAGAGTGGCCCGGCGTGGGACAATGAGGAGGCATGCCAGCAGCTGGGGAGATGCTGAGCGGTAACAAGTGGCATCACCAGCCACTGGCAGCACGTTGAGGGAAAGAAGTGTGTGTGTGTGTGTGTGTGTGTGTGTGTGTGTGTGTGTGTGTGTGTGTGTGTGTGTGTGTGTGT